>NC_057811.1:253949007-253949354 GCF_018294505.1 Triticum aestivum
CGGCATGCTTGTTATTTAATTATCCTTTATAAGCCCTTTATGTGGTGTCGCTCAGACGCCCGACTGCGGCATGCTTGTTATTTAATTATCCTTTATAAGCCCTTTATGTGGTGTCGCTCAGACGCCCGACAGCGGCATGCTTGTTATTTAATTATTCTTTATAAGCCCTTTATGTGGTGTCGCTCAGACGCCCGACTGCGGCATGCTTGTTATTTAATTATTCTTTATAAGCCCTTTATGTGGTGTCGCTCAGACGCTCGACTGCGGCATTGTTAATTTATTTGCACCCTTCCGAGGAGTCATTTCAGACACTCGATCAGTGCATTCTATTTCTACTCCCGTAGTGC
>NC_057811.1:253949364-253957113 GCF_018294505.1 Triticum aestivum
TCAGACGCCCGACAGCGGCATGCTTGTTATTTAATTATTCTTTATAAGCCCTTTATGTGGTGTCGCTCAGACGCCCGACTGCGGCATGCTTGTTATTTAATTATTCTTTATAAGCCCTTTATGTGGAGTCGCTCAGACGCCCGACTACGGCATTCTTGTGATTTAATTATCCTTTATATGCCCTTTATGTGGTGTCGCTCAGACGCCCGACTGCGGCATTATTAATTTATTTGCACCCTTTCGAGGAGTCATTACAGATACTCGATCAGTGCATTCTATTACTACCCCCGTATTGCATGTTCATATTTTTCCCGCATGCGTGTATCACGGATTTCGCTTATTTCGTGATAGATGTTATGATCATAAATATTTCGGAGCATGATTATCCCTTGTTATATTATACCCGTGTTCTTAATGTTTGCGAGTACATTCAAACGTACTCACTGGCTTGTCCCTGGCTATTGTCTTGGCCAGATTCCTTGCTTGGAGATAAGCATTACGATGACAGCCCCGGAACCTACGCAATGATGATAGCAGCCTCGCGAAGATAGGAGTTATCCTGGTCAGCTGTTCTTGTGGGAAATGGAGTCCCATAGTCGCAGATGTACCACAAACCGCTTCCGCCATCAACCACTAGAAACCAAGTGTTGTACTCCTAGGCCACAATGGTCTTGTACTACATATTTTGTACTTTGCTTGGAATTCTTGTATCAAGTTGGTGCCTCATCAGCTAACAGTAATCCTGGGGCTGGTGAGCACAAAGGCCGTTTTCTGGGAAATTAATATCCCGAAAATCCGGTCCTGACAGACTTGGTATCAGAGCCAGGCTGACCATTGGCTAATCCTATCTTAGCCAGGTCAATAAACCTAGGTTAACCAAACCACCAGACCTTAACCTAACCCCGGCCAAGCTTCTCGCGTAAGATAGCCCCACAGTGACCCGACGCCTTTCGGCAGACGGTGCCCAACCTATCAGCCTAGCCCGTCGATCACGCGCCAGTGACCGACACCTAACTCATCTCATTCGCAAGCGTGCGAAGGAAGACTCCTTCCCCTTTTCCTATAAAAAGGGCACGCTAGCCTCGACCCAGCACAGCAGAGCCTCTTTCCCAAACCAAGCCACGATGCCTGGCCCCATTGTTCACAATGAGACCACAGCAACCAACCTTGGAGGTTTTGTGAACGTGCTCGCAAACCTCACCCGCCGTGCCTATGCATTAGAAGAGCCCCCAGAATATGTTGTGTACCAAGGACCCACGTACGGTGAGAGCCGTCAATTCTGGGCCACTGTGCACATCTATGGTAGGGGTCTATCGCCAGAACACCCCTACAGGTTCACTGGAAGGACAACTCCCTTTGAGACACAAGCCATCCAACTGGCAGCTCGAGAAGCTATAGTTCAACTCCGGCACTTGTCGCCCAGAGTTAACTGTCGCTCGTTCTACTACTACCCCAGTCGTGACGGGTATGGTAGGCCGCCCCAGGTTGCCAACGGAGATCACGAGACAGATCCTGCACTATTGCATCTAGTGCGCTTTGTAAGCACACTAGAGCAACTGTTCGATCAAATCACCCTTGATCTGATCGCAGCTCGTGGAGAACTGGTTCGCCGAGCCCCGGCGAGAGGAGAAGTGGAGCCCGACGCCGACAACCCAGTCGTGCTGTTCGGACACCCGATCGATCCCTTGAGGTTTGCCCCAGCCATCAACCAGAGTGCTTTGGTGTCCCCAGAAGCGCTTCGTCGCCTTTTGGGAACCCGTTCCAACGGGATTGTGGCCAGCAACCCCCGCGATGGTCATCACCACTACCCCGACCCTGCAGCCCCTCAACCTCAACCAGCAAATCCCGACGGTGAAACCCGTGGAGAAACCCCGGCGTCCACCAGACCAACCCACTTGGACATTAACGAAGTAGACTAAGTCGCTTGAGTAGTATCGAGCCTTAGTTTTCCTACGCCTTGTAATTGTGTGATCTTGTATCCCCATTATTAAATGCTGTATGCTTGAGCGCCCCTATTTTTTTGGAGTAGTAGCTATGCATATGTACGTCAGCGTACAGATGCATCTTTTAATTTCCGGGCGCAGCTACCAAGACCAACCTCGACGGCACCCACAGTAATGCGTCACATTTACGAGATATGTATATCTGTGGCTTTGACCCAAGAACAGGATCGACAACCAGTTACCCTTCACCCCGATAGATAACCCAGCCCCAATGCTATATAAAAGGCCACCTCGTAACCTTGCCAAGTACCCCTCACCTTGTGCGCAACACTCACAGCCATTTCTTTGCCATGCCGACCCCCAGTATTTATCTGAGAACCCCAGACGCAACCCCGGGTAGTTTTGTTAAATTATTGTGGGACTTTACCTGCAGTACCATGAGTGCCATCCATCCACCCCAGTACGACTTGCTCAAATCGAGGATCACCCCTTCCACCTTGAAATATTGGGCAGTGGTGCACATCCCTCCCACAAACCCAAACCAAGACCCAACGGAAGTTTCCTTCGTGGGAAAATCCATGCCAACTCCGCATATGGCCATAGAAGCTGCTACGTACGAAGCGCTCGCTCGTCTTTGATTCGCGGTACCCTATGCCAGCGAACGAGGATATTATTATTTTCCGAGTCGTGCAGCACCCGGAGAAGTAGCATCTTTTCCCGGTGGACGAATTGAGAGAGATCCAGTACTGGCCAACCTTGCCCAGTACGTTATCGCTCAGGAGCGTTTGACTCAGCGGGTAATGGGTTATCTCCAGAGCCTCGCTGATTTAAATCCTCGGATCGCTATTGGCAGACCACTAAGGCCTGACCAGGAGAGGCGCATTCATCGACTGGTCAACCCGCTTCCCCCGATAGAAGAAGAGTGCGCCCCAGTACCAGAGGCGTTTTCTCAAGACCCTGTCCTTTTGCCGTTTTCCTTGTAGACATCACCGCTACATTTTTTTATCCCAGTATTTATTTTTGTGCTGTAACTTGTACGTGGTATCAAAAATTTGTGCGATGGATCCGATTTTTTTGGTTTCATTTATGAGAGCAGTTTACTGCTGTTAATTTTGTTTTAACTAATTTTCACTCACGATGAATTTTGTAATGAGATTTCTTTCCCCGAGTTGCTGCAGCGTATATATCTTCATGACATAGATTTTTTTTATTCGCGCAGCACCATAACAGCAGGCTCACAACCACAACCACTCGACCTCGTGCGCTAATTGCAAATCCTCGTACACATTTTTTTTGCGCCTAACTGATCACACCCGAGGACACCACAGTCTCAGTAAGAGAGATTTGTGAGTAATCATTCGGGCGCGAGTTGCCCCATCACACCGACAGCAGTTAGCACTCGATGCCGCACCTAATCCATGTGATCGCTGCCACCGCGAAGAGCTAACACTCGAGCGGCAGCATCACGACGATCATCCAGGATCATCGCGCACAAGAGCACGGAGAACCCCAGCAACGTCGCCAAACCTCCACACACCAGGACCACATACCAGTCCGGCATCGCCTCCGCCATTAGAGCCTCGCCTCGAGCTCCTACTAACAGCAATGGAGGAGAAGGAAGGAGAAGTAGAAACGAGGCCAGGTGTGAGGAAGAAGAAAGGAGCACCGCGACCATTTTATAGCTCGAGATCGGTGTACGGTGGGCGAGGTCCACCAGCGCCACTCGTCGCTCGATCCCCGGTGTTCGGAGGTGAGTCCGCGAGCAGTGCCGACAGTGCACTGGCCCGCGAGGTGAGTGCATGCTGCACCGGCAGCTAGCACGCCGCGCACTACCGCAGTACGGCCTAGATGCCCTACGCGCTAGGTGTCGTCGGTGGAGGAAGCGCGGGAGAGCACGCAAGAGAGAAGATAGAACCAGAGGTAGAAGAAGAGGCCGCAGTGGGCCCCGGGTCCACCTGTCAGCCAGAGAGAGCACTGTGCTCTCGGGTACGACCAGCGTGTTTTAGTAATTTAGAATTTATTCTGAATTACTGTATCCAGCGTAGAAATATCTCGTTTCCCCGACCATGGATTTTTTTCTTTCCACGCAACGCCAGTATACCACACTGTGGTTTTGCACCACTAATTGCCCTCTCACTGTAGCCACATTTTTTTTATTGCCCAGTTGAATGATTTCTTTTGGTAAGAGCAATGTTTGTTCAAAACAACTTTTAACAAATCTCGAGGACGAGATTTTTCTTAAGGGGGGTAGTGTTGTGACACCCCAAAATTTTGACCTTGTTTTATAAATTAAAATTTTGCCAGGAAATTAAACTTTTCCATTTGTCTAGTTTTACCCTTTTGATATTGTGGATTTTTACCTCAAGTGGAAAACTTTCCTAAAGTATTATTGGACTTGTATGCTCTCTCTATGAAACAATTCTTTATCAGTGGATTTAATTGCAAGGTTTGCTTTTTCTTGAGCTTTACCCTTTTAAAATGATCTTTCATGAATTTGGAGCCTCTTTTGCACTGCAACCATTTGACAAATGCATTTAATATTTCCACCAAAATTTGGGGATGTCATGTGATGTTTCCACATCACTTTTATGCAAAAATATCTTTTGGTTATTGGAGATTTTGAGCTCTACATCAACTTTTCAAATCTGGTCCAGTAGGCATTTTTGCACTACAACCTATTTAAATATTTCTTTAAAAATTCTTCCAAATGTTTGGAGATGTCAGTAGATGCATATAATTCAAATTTATGCAAAAACCCAGAGTTGTTCTTTGAAAAATATGGGTGAATCAACCTCTTTTTCATTCTGGTCCAGTTTGGTGATTTGTACTGCAACCCTGTTTTATTTTACTCTAGTGCCCATGAGCCTTTTCCTGCTTGTAGCCCTCCCTACAAAACCCTTAAGTCCAGGAGAGTGGACCCATTGGAGGATTTTAAGTGCATGCAATGAGACCTTTTTCTTTCTGTCCAAAACTGTAGTTTTGCAAAACTTGCACTAGCAAGTTTCTGGTTTTGCCCAATTGATCTTGCCATCATCACCTACATCTAGAGAGACCCTGATCTGTAGATTTTGGCCACTCCAAGAGTTGCCTAAATGCACTTACATTTTGTCAAACACATTGTGTTCATGGACAGTTTTGGCATGTTTTCTAGTTTGCATTATGATCTTGTTCCACTGACCGAGCAACCTTGTCCACTAAGCTCCTAGCTATCCCTATCCTAGTCCTGTTAATTGCCAGCCTCACTCCAGCGCTCTAGGCTGCCCTGGCATTTCATCGAACACGTCCCGTGCGTGCTCTGGGCGTGCCCAGAGCGCACGTTTTGCACGCGCGCGCCCCGAGTCGCCGCGTCGCACTGCCGCCCTCACCGCGTCCCGCCCCTGGCTCTAGCTCGCCTGCAGAGCCGCGCACTACCCTCGCCCACTCGCCAGAACCCTCGAAGCCGCCCCTGGCGACCTACAGCGCCGCCGTCAGAGCCTTTGGCGGCACGCCGGCGTCGGCAGTGAGCTCCTGCCATGGACGGCGCCGCCCAAGCCACCCGCGCGCGCCAGCTGCCCCTGTGAACAGTTCGAGCTTATCCTGGAGCCCGTCGGCACGCGCTCGTCGCCGCCACGTTGCCCTGCGATTACAGAGCGACGGTCGCCGGCGTTCTTATCCACGGCCGGCGTGGGACCAGCCCCGAACGCCTATAAAAGGAGACCCCGAGCCCCTCCGAGCGCTCAGGCGACCTCAGGCCTCCCCCCTAGTCCTCCCCTAGCCATGGATTGACCGGAAGAGGCCATCTCCCCCACCTCCGGCCGGTTCGGCCGCCGCTGCCTTCCGGTACCATTCGTCGCAGCCAGGCACTCCCTCGCCCATCCAGCGCCACCACTCACTCCCCCTTGTTCTTGCGGAGCTGCCCAGCGCCTCAGCCTCGATCGGAAACCACCGGAGCCCAAAACCCCCTTCACTCCCGTAGCCCCCTCCGCCGCGGAGCTCGCCGCCGACGACTCCTCCCACCACCGTCGACCCAACGACCACCGAGAGGACCGCCCCGGTCTGGCAGGTCCATCCCCGCCCTCGGATACCCGTGGGGAGCTGCCGTTCGTTGACGGCGATCGCCGGAGTCCCGCCACGTTCGGGCAGAGGAAGAGGAGGGAGAGGGAGGAATAGTCAAACCTTACCAGTGGGCCCCCCTGGACCCACTGTGAGTGACCCGGCCCCGCCACTGCGTGTTCAAGTGGAAGCGTATATCCCCGAGTACGTGTCCACTACCCCGAAAGCGTATTCTATACCGAAACGTTTTCTTTTTCTGTTTTATTTAAAAACAGAACTTTGACCACACTTTGACTGGCTATATCTTTTAAAATAAAACTCCAAATGAGTTGATTCTTTTTCCTACCTCTCTCAAATTTCATCTAGTTTATTTTAAGATTTATTTCAAAAAATTCTGGGACAACTTTTTGTACTGTTTTTGAAATATTCGTTATTTGAATATTTTTCAAAATAGGAAATGGAGAGAGAAGAAAACTTTCAAAAAGTGCACCCCCTTGCATACTCTTGAAGGCAAGCATTCTGAACTCTGGCATAATATTTTTGTGTGGTGTTTTGATACAGTTACAACACCACTTTGACTTGGAGCATACGCTATTTTTATGTAACGATAAAGTCACATGCATGAATGCATATTGGAGATGCTTTACTGTTAGAATGGATATGCGGGTAATAGATATCATCCTCGCGAGCTTTTATGCATACCGGCAGGAAGCCGGGAGAGTCGTGGTCTTGGGTAGACACGAGCTTGTCCCTAGTTCCTCGTCGAGACGAGTGTGTCCGGTATGGCATGATGAGGTTTGATGAGCGGTGATTCTGTCTGTCAATGGGATATATATTGGTTATGCTAATCATTCGGAGAATACTTGGACCTCCTGAGTCGGCCGTAGGTCGAGTCTTGATTAGTAACTTCCCCTACTTGTTTTGTACTACCACTTGTCCCTGCCGCAGGTAGGGTATGGTTCAGTAAGTTGTCAACCCCTTACCAAAGCACACACCGTACAGAGAGGCCATGGTGGAAGATACCGGATGCATCCGGTAGGCATGCCACCTGGTCCGGGGGCATGGGTGTTTCCGGTTGGGACCGAGAGGGGGGCACCCCTTAGAGCGCGCGATATAAATTTGATCCCATGCTACGTCGAGGTTGTAGCCTCCCCACTTAGAGTTTTGCTTGACAGGTGTCGTGGGTGATTCCAGACACCGGTAAGTTAAGCTGGTGTGTGCAGGTCAGGCGTGTTTTCAATTAAAAGGACGTAGGCGGAATTAGTCCCGATGGACT
The DNA here is from genome assembly GCF_018294505.1 of Triticum aestivum. Taxonomy (NCBI): domain Eukaryota; kingdom Viridiplantae; phylum Streptophyta; class Magnoliopsida; order Poales; family Poaceae; genus Triticum; species Triticum aestivum. The sequence goes on from NC_057811.1 coordinate 253,956,616, forward strand.
AAATAAATCCGTTACTCGTGGGTAAAGAGTACACCCTCTGCAGAGGTCATATCTATTTGGATAGCCATGTTCATGGGTAAGGACTTCAGTCTGAGATGGGTCTAGTGACGGTTTTCGGATGGAGAAACGGCTAAACTAGAATCTAGTGACGGTCTTCGGATGGAGAAACGGCTAGACTAGAACTTTGTTTATGACCTGTGAGGTAGGAGGATTATGTTTATTATTATGGACTAACTACATTATTTGAATTATTGAGTATCCCTGGGATGGTTCTACCTCCTGGATATTCACTGTGATTATTCTTATATAAGCCCTTTATGTGGTGTCGCTCAGACGCCCGACTGCGGCATGCTTGTTATTTAATTTTCTTTATAAGCCCTTTATGTGGTGTCGCTCAGACGCCCAACTGCGGCATGCTTGTTATTTAATTATTCTTTATAAGCCCTTTATGTGGTGTCGCTCAGACGCCTGACTGCGGCATGCTTGTTATTTAAATTT